>NW_007232035.1:118706-157686 GCF_000164805.1 Carlito syrichta
CAGGCAATCCACTCAGCTCAGCCTCCCAAAGGCGCGGGATTACAGGCTGAGCCACCGAGCCCAGCTTAGAGACCAGTCTTTACTGACCAAAACCCTCCCTTTGCTGAGCCACTCGTCTTTAGGAAAGAAGTAATCCTCCACCCACCCTAGTGATCAATTCCCCACGTTGCACAGAACCGCTCTGGGTCTTCTGGGCTGTGAGACAGAAGGTCCTTCTGGTTGTTCCTTAAGCTTTCGATCCCCTCTCATGACGCTTGTAATATTGGCTCACGTTGACGTTCCCCCCTAAGTTGTCAAGATGTTTTCTTTCGCTTGCAAGAGTAGAAACTCCTCGGGGGCAGGTTTTTTTCTTATTTTTTGTTTCCTCTGCAGTACTAAGAATGGGGTGTCACACAGTGGGTGCTCAACAAATATTAGTTCAATGGATGAAATTGGAGGTGACATAATATGCATATAAAATAGATGTGTCTTGATAAGGCTCAGGCCACAAGTATAAAGCAAACTTCATGTAAAGAAAAGTATTAAAATTTACAACTAAATTTTTGGGCAGTTATAATGGATATTATTGGCTACACACTATTGACAAAGAAGTCCATGAAATCCAAGTGGATGACTGTGTTTTGATGACATTTTGTGGTTAGGATAGAAAGCCTGGAACCTGAAGTCATACAGAATCCACCCTGCCTCTGGGCGTCAGGTGGCGCTCATGCACCACCAGAGAGGATTTTGCAATTCACTTTAGTCTGGAGTTTCTGTTTTGCAAGGAGGATAGCTGTGGCTTTCAGGGAAATTCTGCAGAAAGCTGGTTTCCTGTAGACTTCTGGGCCATAGCTCTATTCTCCAAAGAAGAGTTTAATACACTTGCATAAAAACCTTTTGATAAAGCATCCAGCTCAGGCTGTATTGAAGGCCAAATCCTGTTGCTGTGAACACAGTGACACTGTCTTTTCTTGCTTGGTCTTTGTACTTTTTATAATAGCTCCCTTGCAGAGAAAGAAAAGACTAAAGGAAAAACAGAGAAAGAAAGCTAAAGGAACAGGGTATTATCTAGAATGGAGCATCACTGTTGATCTACAGAGAAACCCAGGGCAGAAGCCTGCGATTTTGGACGAATCACTTGTCCGGCGCGTATAATATGAGGACACTTGACTTCTGATCATTGGGGAGGTGAATTTTTACTATATACTGTTAACTCTCATCTCCTTACTCTGTAAGAACTGTTGTGCTTTGCTCTCTCTCCTTCTACCTTCTCTCATTCCTGGGATATAAAGGGAGAGATAAGGAGTAGTTTTTCTGTCTACAGGGATAAAGTGGTAGAAAAACCAAACAAAACAAAAATACCAACAGACTTTGCAATGCACCTGCTGTGAGACCTGAGCTAGTGTACTCATTAAGCCTCAGTTTACTTATCAATAATATGGGGTACTTGGAAAGGTTGCTTTTTATAAGAATTGAACAAAATATTAAGTATATAATGAATTATTTGCTTCTTTATACCTTGGAATAGTCAAAAAAAAAATGCAGACTAATGCTAACTGAAACTGTGGGTTCAAAAATCTTCACCTCAATCTCATTATTTCCAAGGCATCATGTCTGTTTTTCTTCAGTTGGACTGGCTCTTTGGGGGCATGGTTGTCTGTCTGTTCATTCAGCCACAGAACAAATATTTACTGAGCACTTCACTATGCTTTAGGTACTGTAACTAGGTACTGGCGAGAATAAGACAACAATGACAAAATTCCTGACCTAATAGAATGTATGTTTTATAATAGAAGTAAACAAGTAAGCAAACATAAAATATATAATTACAAATATTTACAATGAAGGAAACAGGTGCCATTTAATAAAATAATAATAAGGAGAAGAATGCTTCAGATAGAATGGCCAGAGAAGGCCTTTCTGGGGAGATAAAATAAAAATAAGAAGGAAATGGAGATAAAGGTGAATATTTTACTGTGAAGTAGGCTGTGCAATCCATGAACTCAACACCTGCTGAAAGAGTTTTGTTTTTATCACCTTTAAACAGCAAATGCAACTATATTTATAATGACGTAATGATATAATCAAATTTACAGTTTATATTAGCATATTTCTTTGGGACATTATGTCAAAAATTATCTTTTATTTATTTATTTAGAGTCAGGTTCTCACTCTGCCACCCGGACTGGATGGCAGTTGTGTGATCACGGCTCACCACAGCCTCAAACACTCAGGCACACGCAGTCCTCCCTCCTCAGCCTCCTGAGTAACTAGAACTACAGGTGCACACCACCAAGCCTGGTCAATTTTTTAAAAAGCATTTGTAGAGATAAGGTCTTGCTATGTCACCCAGGCTGATCCCGAACTCCTGGGTTCAAGCAATCCTCCCACCTTGGCCTCCCAGAGTGCTGAGATTACAGGCATGAAACACCATGCCTGGCCCAAACTTGTCTTTTTACTGTAATATTTCATTCAGCCTAGTTCACAGTAGGTGCCCAATAGGTACTTGTTTATTACAACCATCTCCCAATGTAGGCAAGGCAGGTTTGACGACCCCGTATCAGAGATATTAAGTGACCAGGGACAGATGATAGGGTTCACAAGGGAGTGCAACTAGAACTAGAATTCTAATTTTTTTATGACAGTGAATATTTATTTGTTTTGTTTTAGAGTTGTGGGGTACAAGTGAGGGTCTGCTACATAAGTGTGGTGCAGACAGATGAAGTTTGGGCTTCTCGCTGGTCCTCTCCCCCCCCCAGTAGTAGACCAGATACCCAGGGTGTTGCCATCTGCCTCACCCTCTCCTCGCAGGGTCCAGTTTCTGCCAATCCTACCCTTGTGCTAATGTGAGTAGTGATCCTGCTTATGAGTGGAACATGTGTTCAGTTCTTTGTTTCTGTGTTAGTTCACTGTGAATGATGGTCTCCAGCCACATCCATGTTGCTGCAAAGAACTTGGTTTTACTCTCCTTTATGGCTGCATCATGTTCCATCATGTGTATGTACCATATTTTCTTTCGATGAGCATTTGCCTTGGTTCCGTGTTTTTGCCATTGCCAATAGTGCTTCATTGAACATACATGTGCAGGTGTCTTTTTGATAGACTGATTTACGTTCCTCCGAGTATATTCCCAGAAGTGGGATTGCTGGATTGTGTAGAAGCTCGGTTTTTAGTTCTCTGAGAAGTCACCGCACTACTTTCCACAGAGCTTGAACTGGCTGACAGTCTAGAAGCGGTTCCTTGCCCCCGCCGCCCTGCCAGCACCTGTTGTTTTTTGACTTAAAAAAAAAAATAGATCGTGGCTTTAAACATATGTGCATTATATTAAGACACTTGCACCAGAATTTTGAAGTTATTTTGTTATGCTAGTGGGCTTATCATCCTAACCAGTCTAATTCTAAAAGTCCAGTGCTTGAAGCTTTAATTTGATTTTTTAAATAAAATTCACTAAACAAAATTGTCACACATACATCAAAATGGCTTGCTTTAATTAACAGCTTAGCATGAAAACATTATTTAGAATATCAAATGTCACAAGAAAGCAATTTATAGTTCATGTTGCTCACACTCTATCAGTTTACAAAAGACCCTTTGATTTTAATTAATACTTTCGGTGATACGCCAAAGGATATAAAGATAGGTTTCTTCCATTTTTAAATATGAGGGGATCTTAAATGTCAAGATCAATTCCTGGTGAAACTCAAGTTCCTTTCGAAAATTTTACTATTTAAAAATATTTTTATGGTCATTAACTCTCTCAGTTCCCAAAACACTTTGCCTCTTAACCTCACTAATTCCACCACAAATATTTCTATTTTGAAAAATTAAATTTACATTTTATTATATAAGATATTTTAAGCAAAAGCAATAACTAATTTTGTTAAAACTAGCAAAGTGAGATTTATGTCTAGAAAGTGAAAGCGTTTTGAGAAAAGAAGGTCTAATAATATTATTTAATTGGCAACATTAATTTGCAGAACACTATTTTAAGTCACAATAATTTTCAATCAGGAAAACTCTGATTATACTGCTCAAATTGAATTTTTAGAAAGTGGATCCCTTATCCAAAAAATAATTTCCCATGGAGGCTTTACTACTTGACATACAATTTTTTTTTTTTTTTTTTGGGTTGGAATCTCACTCTGTCACCCAGACTGGAGTGCAGTGGGCATGCTCCCGGCCACCGCAGCCTTGATCTGCTGGGCTCCAGCGATCCTTCTGCCTCAGCCTTTCAAGTAGCTGGAACTACAGGTGCATGCTACCACGCCTGGCTAATTTTTTTGATTTACTGTAGTGATGAGGTCTCGCTAATTTGCCCAGGTGGGTCTCAAACCCGCGAGCTCAGGCAGTCCGCTCACCTCGGCCTCCCAAAGTGCTGGGATTACAGGCTGAGCCACTGAACCTGGCCTGTACAATTTTTAAACATTCATTATACATTCAGTATTGTATGCTTGATGTTGTTATTGATTTTGCCTTTTGAATGCTCAATCCTATTTTAAAGACGTAATAGCAAAGTGATTGGACTCAGACGGCCTGGGATTGAACCTTGGTTTTCCCAGTGAACTAGCTACGGTGGAGTGCAAGCCATTCTTTTAGTTTCCTTATTTGTACCATTGGGGCATATTAGTTATCTATCGCTGTATAACAAGTTACCAGAAACATAGTTGCTTAAACCAAGCACATTTATTATCTCACAGTTTTCAAGGGTTAGTAGTTGGGCATGATTTACTTAGCTCTTTTGCTCAGAGTCCTATTAGGCTAAAACCAAGGTACTGGCCAGCCTCTGTCCTCTTCTGGAGCTCAGACTCCTCTTTGACGACTATTTAAGTTGTGAGCAAAATTTAGTTTTGGGGGATTGTTGGACAGAAACCCTCAGCCTCTAGAGACTGCCTCTCTCCACATGCAGTACACAGTGGCTATTTGCTTCAAGGCCGGCAAAAGAGCATTTCTTCTGCTTCCAGCATCTTGTTTTTTGACTTTTTAACGATAGCCATCCTTACCAGGGTTAAGTGGTCTCTCATTGTAGTTTTGATTTGCATTTCTCTGATCATTAGTGAGGCTGAGAAATTTTTTTTTATATGTGTTTGTTGGCTACTTGTATGTCTTTCTTTGAGAAGTATCTGTTCATGTCCTTTGCACACTTTTTGATGGGGTTGTTAGTTTTTTCTTCAAATTAGTTTGAGTTCCTTGTAGATCCTGGATGTGAGACCTTTGTCAGATGCATGGCTTGCAATTTTTTTTCCCATTCTGTGGGTTGTCTCTTTACTCTCTTGATGGTTTCTTTTGCTGTGCAAAAGCTTTTCAGTTTGATAAAGTCCCACCTGTCTATCTTGGCCTTTGTTGCACCTGCTTTTGAGGACTTGGCCATGAATTCATTGTCTACTCTGATGTCAGGAGGGTGTTCCCTATGTTTTTTTCTAAGATTTTTATAGTTTGAGGTTTTATATTGAAGTCCTTGATCCATTTTGAGTTAATTTTTGTATATGGTGATAGCCAGGCGTCCCGTTTCATTCTTCTGCATATGGCTAGCCAGTTTTCCCAGTACCGTTTGTTAAACATGGTTTCCTTTCCCCAGTGTTTGTTTTTGGTGGCTTTGTCGAAGATGAGTTAGTTGAAGGACCATGGTTTTATTTCCAAATAGAATTCTGATTTAAAGAAGATTTTTAGCACAGTGATTTTGTGTTTCAGTCCTTGGAGTGAAAGTTTCATCCTTATGCTTGTGGAAGTTCTCTTTCATCTGTAAGAATTCTCAGGTGAATATAAACATCTGATAGAAAGCTAGTGCAGACCCACAGAGAAAAGCTGCTTTAGGTAGTGCTGGTGTTGGTCTGAGCAAACTTAATCACAGCACTTGCACTCTACCCGTAACATTCTGGACAGGTTTATACCTGCCGACTGCTGGTTCTTGGACCTGTTTCACAAACCAATGATTAGCCCCAAATCCTAATGTTCCTATGAGTTGTTAGTTAAAAAAAAAAATGACTCCAAAACTTCTGAGGAAGAGGGAGTGGCAGCATCCCACATAGTGTAGAAAGTCAATCAACGCTTTAGGTGTGGAGGATGGATTCTGTCACATCCCGTCTGTATTCAGCTTTCCTTTGTAGACATCTTTTTTGGGTCAGAGGTGAAAGTTCAGAAAGATCGCATGTGTTGGAGGATAAAATAGGTAACTAAAGGGATGCTTGAACAGGACAGCTTGAAGAGAAGACTTCTGGCCAAAGAAATCTCTCATGAGAATCTAGAATGCTGCTCCAATGACTTTGTTTCCTCCTTTTAGGCAGAATCGTTGCTTTGCAGCTTTTAAAAAAATACAAATCTATCAATCAGTCACTATGCTAGGTTCTGGGAGAGATGCAAAGAGGAATACAAGTTGTTCCACCGAGAAATTCATCCATACATCCATCTATTCTCTCCACAAGTGTTTCCTGAGCACGTTCTATATGTCAGACACAGGCTGGGCTCTGAAGGGGTCAAGTAGCTGACTTACCCTGAGAGCTTACTACAGGCGCCGACTGTTCCAAGTGTGTTTTCTGTGTCAACGCCTAGCCACAATTCCCATTTATAAATCAGAAAGTGAGGTCGGGAGAGGTTAGGTGCCTCACCCGAGGTCACACCAGTAGGGAATCGTCGTGGCAGGATTCAAGCTTGGATAGCCTGGTTCCCGAGCCTGAATCATGACAGGGTTCCTGCCTTTGATGAGCTGGCAGCCTGGAGGAGAAGACACAATGGAAAGAGATGAGCTAGAGCCCAGCAGAGCTGTGACTGAGCGGTGACCAAGGAGGACTCCTGTATCCGGCTGTGTGGGGAGCTGGGCAGTTTTGGACACAGTGGACACACTCGGGCCGGATCCACAGCTTGGCCACAAACACAATTCGAAGCAACAAGAAGCAACTCACCTACTGCTTTTCTGTTAAAGTATATCACACTGTTGAGGTCACTTTGGCAATGCAATATTTAATTAGTTTTTAAAGTAATAGGGAGAAATGAAAGACGGAAGCAACGCCTGACGTTCGTGTTGGTAAGAAACTGCAGGTTTGCTGAACACACAGAGTCTCACTTTGTGCTCTTGCTTCTCTCTCAACACCTCTTGATCTCCAGGTTAGTTGTGAGGCTGAGCCAGAAGAAGACATCCCGAGACACTGGTCGGCTCCCAGGACCTCGAGGACCTGTTTACAACCACTAGGAATGACTTCAAGGGAAAGTGGATGGACACGCTCAACCGCACCAAGGTGAGGCTTCATCCAGTCATTCCTTGCTTGCTCATCGCTCAGTGCTTCAAGTGTCTTTCCCCTGAAGTGCAGCATCAGCACTTACTCTTGCAGCCCTGAAGGACACAGCTCGGGGCCCACCTCCCTAGGGAAGCCTCCCGGGCTCTTGCCACTCACCGTTCACTTCACGACTTAGTGTGCACGGCTTTGAGTAGCCGAACTTCTCGCAGGATGACTTCCTATTTCATACCCCTTCATACTCGTGTT
This sequence comes from Carlito syrichta, assembly GCF_000164805.1. Classification (NCBI taxonomy): domain Eukaryota; kingdom Metazoa; phylum Chordata; class Mammalia; order Primates; family Tarsiidae; genus Carlito; species Carlito syrichta. Next base: position 126,161 of record NW_007232035.1, read on the forward strand.
CAGTTCATTTTTCTCAAGCTGAAGCTTCCAGCCAGCTGCACATCTAGGGTGAAGCCTCCTTTTAAAGCCAAAGAGATCTTGTGCATGCATCCATACATTTCTTTCTTTGTAAGCTTATGAGCAAACCGATTTCCTTAATCTTATTTTGCCTGAAAATCAGTTCCTTTGGGGATCAACTTGACTACTGACACTTTTACATAGACTTCATTTATACTGAAGTTGCAAAAACGTACAGATATCAGCACGGCTGTTGCCACTTTTGAGAATATTTGCATTGTTTTGTGTGTTCTCTACAATATTTTCAAATTGTCATAGAATATACATACCAATTTGCCATCTTAATAATTTGTGTACTTAAAAACTGTCTCCAAGCTTCTGAGCTAAACAATCTGAATACATTTAAAGTTTTATACATTTATATTTCCTAGATATCTAGGGCTCCATATATCGTTCATTCAATGTATCCGATTGGAGAATTCTTGTCTCCTTTTTGCTGTTTTTCAATAAAAAGGAAAATACAAGATGGATAGACACATCAGGAAATTATATACATAATACATTGATTACATTTTGCTTTTTAAATGTTTAATTAATTAAATTTAAATTTAATTTAATTTTTTTTTTTTTTTAGTTGCGATCTCACCCTGTCATCTAGGCTGGAGTGGAGTGGCACGAACACGGCTCACCACAGCCTCGAACTCCTGGACTTAGGTGATCCTCTTGCCTCAGTCTCCTGAGTAGCTAGAGCTATAGGTGTGTGCCCCCACCCTTGACTAATTTATTGTTTTGTTTGTTTGTTTGTTTTGTTTTTGTAGAGACGAGATCTTGCTATGTTGCATAGGCTGGTCTTAAACTCCTGGGCTTAAGCAATCCTCCCTCCTTGACCTCCCAAAGTGCTGGCATTACAAGCATGAATCACTGCACCAGGTCTTCTAACTTATTCTAGACCAAGAAAGACTGACTGGTAAGTTCTCAGTTATGGTCAACTGCTCCCAAGCTTAGCACATGGTGCTTTTTACCTCCTTTCTTTCAGGTTTGTACTTTTATTGATACTCATAGCTGAGAGTGAATTATTTTTGACAGTACACTAAATGCTGTGATTAAAAATCTAAATAATGCTAACATGAATGCTACTACTACTACTAGCTAGCACTTGTCGAATATGTACTATATTGCTAGGAACTAGTCTAAGTACTTTACATAAATAAATTGACTTATGCACTGAAGACACCCATTACCGTCAATGTGTAGAGTCAGAGTTTATACCTTGGAAGTCAGAAGTTCCTATGAACAAAAAGTGCAGATGTTGCTTGTCCTTTCTTGAGTTTGTTTTTCTGATATAAAGTACAGCTATTATAGCAGTTATGGGTTAAATTGTGTCCTCCCATAACGCGTATGTTGAAGTCCTAATCCCTGGTCCTGTTACCTCAGAATGTTAACTCAGAATGTGAAAGTAGAGTAGTTATAGGTATGATTAGTTAAGATGAGGTCAGCCTGGGATGGGGAGAGGATGACTAATCCAGTATGACTGATGTCCTTATAATATGGGGAAATTTGGGTTGGGCACAGTGGCTCATACCTGTAATCTCAGCACTTTGGGAGGCTGAGGCAGGAGAATCACTTGAAACCAGAAATTCAAGGTGACGGTGAACTCTGATTGTGACACTGCACTCCAGCCCAGGTGGCAGAATGAGAACCTACCGTAAAACAAACAAACAAATGAAATTGGGACACACACACCATCATGTGAACATAAAGGCAGAGATTGGGATTGTGTTTCTACAAGACAAGGAATGCCAAAGTTTTCAGCAAACCACAAGAAACTAGGAAAAAGACCTGAAACAGAAGGAAACAATTCCTGCCAACATCTTGATCCTGAACTTCTAGCCTCCAGACCTGTGAGAAATAAATTTCTGTTGTTTGGAGCCACTTTGTGTGTGTGTGTGTGTGTGTGTGTGTGTGTGTGTGTGTGTGTGTGTGTGTGTTTAAGTTTAATGGCAGGCCTAGCAAACTAATACAATGTTTCACACACACACACAAAATAAAATAGATGAATAGCAAATTACGTATAGTGGCAGTTCCTTGAATTACTTATTTTTGAGGCCAAAGTCTGCACATAAATGGCTGAGGAAGATGTTAATGGATATTACTTGATTAAAGCCAACAAAATAGAGCATCACCATGGGCTTTGAAATGGCAGGGAAATAGCTACAAGCATGGCCTGCAGCTAGAACTACCTACTGTTGAGAGGAAACGTTCCCGTCAAGGAAAAATGTGAAATACATATATTGGCTTGGTGCATGACTGCAAATGTCAAAATTCCATTAATTTGATTTTTAAAGTTTAAGGTATTCTGCCATTTGGTTACTCAGTATATGAATAGAATGACATTTATTCGACTTGGCTGTCTGTGAGCTACACATGCACATTTGTTTGAAGGGTATCATTTATCCCTTTAATGAGTATTTCGGGAGCACACCATGTTGAACTAAGTAGGATGCACGATCCAAAGAAAAAGAGCATACTCGGACACTTTAGACTCTAATGGAAGAGAGACCTCCTGTACATGGAAGTTGCAGAGAAGGACAGTGTGGAATTCAGTGGAATGAGTGATAAAGACAAGAGAAGACATCTGTAGCATTCAGAGAAGGGAGTGAAGATCAGCCAACGCCGTCTGAGGGAGCTAAGATTCTGTCTGGACTTTGTGGAAAGAGGAAGAAGAAGGAAGGAAGGAAGAAGAAAGGAAGTGGAGGGATCTTGTGGCTCCAAGCAGGAATGAACAAGGGCTGTGTTTTGAGGAAAGGTAATGGCTTTCTCTTGACTGGAATGAAGAATTTTTTTAACATAAAAAGGCTATTTGTTCAGCACCTACTCTGTGCCAGGTATTCTGTCGTGCATTAAGGTGCGACATTTAACGTAATCCTCAAAATAGCCTTAGAAAGCAACCACTGCTAATGCCATTCCCGAATGAGGAACTCTCGAGCTAAGGCAGGTCAAGTAGTTTGCCCATGGTCACACAGCCAGTCAGTGGAGGAATAGACACTCACCCTCAGGTGTCTCCCTCACAAAGGTTTGTGTGCTGATCCATCTGCTGTCATCCCAATTTGTCCAAATCTAGATATAACCCGAGTGTCAACTTTCCACCCAAGACCTGCCTTTCTTTCAGTTTAGGGAAAGGTGTGCTCGTCTCTTCATTCTCCAGAGATATCTCTCCATAACACGTTCCAGCCCTTCTCTCCCCACATGGCTCTGGGCCTCTGCTTGTTTTGTGGGTGGCCACTGCCTGGACCCTATAGCCGTTCTCCTCATGATATATGATGCTGCTACCATAATGTTGGTGTCAGTGCCAGTGGAATGCTGATGTTGAGGACACAGTACCTTTTACTACTCTGTCACTTAATTGCTTACTACACCACCAACACAAAACATGACGAAGGAATAAACTGGAGATTACATTTGCTAGGAGGATGAACACTGGGGGATAGTTAGCCATCTCTGCCAGAGAGATGGAATTCTAAAGACAGAGAAAACAACAAAACCTAGGGGATAAATATGGCTATTCCCAAAGTCTAATAAAAAAAGATCAAATTACTAAACTCCATCTGGGAGGAATTCTGTCCCATAATAGACATTGTCCAGTTAAAATACTTATGACCCTATGTCAAGGGTGCCCTCTTCTTCTAGTGAGAGAATGAGATGGTAGGTGGAGAGAGAGAGAGAGAGAGAGAGAGAGAGAGAGAGAGAGAGAGAGAGAGAGAGATGTTGAGATCCTAATGTACATCTTTACTCTTTTAAAGGAAACTCTGCTTACCCTTGGAGTCTCACTCTTGGATCTTTTCCACCCTTGGAAGGCCTAGTGCAACCTCTGGTTGAGATGATGTCACACTGCTACATTCTCCAGCATACCATTTGGGTAGTTAATGGAATACATGCTCACGGGGACAAAATTATTACCAAAGCCTCAGAGTTGAGGCAGTCTGTGTCCAAATTAATGAAGATAAATCATCTTAAGGACACAATCTGCACAGACACCCAGCCCACAGCATGGGGAGCTTTGTGTCCTACGTGGAGAAGTGTGAGTTTCCTCTTGGTCATGGGAGATCAGTTCCTCTTTTCCAACATCAGGGCCATCTACCCCCGAGGACTACTCTTCACCTGTTCAGAGATGCTTGGAAGTTACACCTTGTTTCCCTTGGATCAGATACAACTTTGCTACAGCTATACTTTTGTCTTCTCTAACTAATCTATGAAGGTCGCGTTAGGACAAAGCGTTAACATATATTTGCTTCTTTTCAGGGTAAATCCTAGGGTTTGTGTAGGTATGGTATTTAGAGTTGTATTTCTAATGATACATGGTTAAAAATTCTCTGACAACTTGAGATTTCTCTGGGCTTGAGCATCCTCTGACAAGGGGAGTTTTTCTGGTTGGATGCAGTTTTCTTTGGTGAATCTCTGGTTTTTAGTTCTAGCTGACTGCCACTCTGATTCCTAGCTCTACTCAAACTAAGAATGGGTTGCCATCTTTCTTTCAGGTGTTAAATACAGTCTCGGGTGGCCCTAGAACCAGGATATGTCTGAGAAACGCATCGCTAGGTGATGTTGTCATTGTGCAAATGTCATTCAGTGAACTTACATAAACTTAGATGGTACAGCCTACTATACACCTCGGCTATATGGTAGAGACCTCTGCTTCTAGACTCCAAACCTGTACATCATGGCACTGTGCCAAATACCAAAGGCAACTCTAAGACAGGGGCAGGTGTTCATGTATCTAAACATAGAAAAGGTACAGTAAAAATAGGGTACAAAAGATTTTTAAAAAATGATATGCCTGTGTACATTTACCACGAATATAGCTTGCAAGACTGGAAGCTTCTCTGGGTGAGTCAGTGAGTGAGGGAGGGTGGCTGTGAAGGCCTAGGACGCTGCTACCCATTACTGTCGACTATAAACGCGGTGTACTTAGGCCACGCTACATTTATTGTTTTTCATTTCTCTCTTTAATTAAAAAACGAATCTTAGCTTATTATAACTCTTTTAACTTATAAATTTTTAAATCTTTTAAAACTTTCTGACTCTTATTTGTAATAACAGCCTAAAGCAAAACACATTGTACAGCTGTACAAAAGTATTTTTTTCCTTTATCCTCGTTCTATGAACTTTTCCCATTCTTAATTGTTTTTATTTTTTAAACTTTTTAATTAAAAATGAAGAGGCATGCACACACACAAGCCTGGGCCTCCTTGACGTCAGGATCGTCAATATCAATGTCATCAATATCACTACCTTCCACCTCCATATGTTATCCCACTGGAAGGTCTTCAGAGGCAATACACATGGAGCTGTCATCTCCTAGGACGACGCCTTCTGGAATCTCTCCTGAAGGATCCAACGCAGGCTGTTTACAGTTGACTTTTTTTTTTAATGAGAAGGAGTATGCTCTAAAAGAATGATGAAAAGTGAACACATAAGCCAGCAACACAGTCATTCACTCTCATCATCAAGCATCATGCATTGTACCTAATTGTGTGCGCGCTACTTTTATGTGTCTGGCAGCACAGTGGGTTTGTTCACACCAGCACAAACACATGAGTGATGTGTTGCACGAGGACCTTGCGATGGCTATGAAGTCACTAAATGATAAGAACTTCCCGCTCCCTTATGATCTCATGGAACTACCTTGTGCATACGGTCTGTCGTTGGCCGAGATGTCATGTGGCACGTGATTCTAGAAACGCTTAACTAAAAACTTAGCTTACCTTCCTCAGAAGCTCTTTTCTTCCCCAGTTCCTCCCCAAAATCAAAGCCTGCATATTTCAGACAGAAATACCACTTCTAAGTGACAGCCATTAGGATGATTGGCTTTTATTTTCTTCCTCCTTCTACTTGTCTCCTCCAGTCTTTCTTTCTAAGCAAATTAGACATTTACTACCATGATGTCCTCAGAATTTAAATTAAGGATAATTTGGGTCTCAAAGATTATGTTAGTAAAAATTACGAGTTGAATGGACATAATAGAAGAGTGTTACAAATGCAGTCAAAGCATTTTTTTTCTTTATGCCATCAGCAATGTCCTTTTCCAAAGCTCATTAGAAGTCTAGGCGTCAACCCTGCTTGGCCCCTGAGAGCAGGTCATGAGTCTCTACATAGTGGTTTTCAAACTATACTGTACATGAGAATCACTGGGGAGATGTTTAAAAAATGCCAATGCCAGAGTCTCACTTCCAGAGACTATAAGTTGATTGGTCACTAGCTCGGCCTGGCTCTCAAGATTGAGCAGGTGATTTTTGTGGGCAGCCATCGCTGGAAATCTGTCTCGACCTTTTCATGGGGATATTTCTGCTAAGATGCAGTTCTGAGCTAATGACTTACTTAAAACTCATTCTAAAGAACTTGTGTCTGGCTGTAGAGAGAATAATACATTGGTGAGCCGCACTGAGGAACAAGGAGAATTGAACACCAAGTGGAAATTCTAAACCCTCTCGATCCAAGATGAAGTAAGGACAATGTGAAGCCACACACGCATCGTTGTGGGTGTTGGACAAGGTGACGGAGGCTAGGTGAGCCTCAGAGGAGAACACAGCTCAGCACACAGACGCAGGAGGAAGAGGATAAGGGCTGGGCTCTGCTACTCTAGCCTACTGAGATTTAAGCTAACTTTGTGCTTTGTAAAAGTGCATAGGAAAGGAGGACCCCCAGGGGCTGAGGAAAATGAGCAATTTCTTCTCAGGCATTTTTTTTTCTGAGTTGCTTGGTTGCAGCTGGGAGAAGAAAGGTTGGGCCCCCTTTTTTCTCCCCATAAAACTCTTCTCTCTGCGCTTTTCAACCAAGGGACCATGGACAGTTCCTATCAGATGAGCAGGGATTTATATTTGACCTGGGTTTTTACATTTTTCTAGATCACTTTTTACAGCCCTACCCATTGGTTCTGTGCATCCCTTCAATCCAAGTGTTTTAAAAGGAGCTTTTAAAAATGTGGCAGGTAGAAGAAATGGGTGAAAAGAAGAGAAAAATCAAATTAGTCACTTTTGACCTATTAAAATTTGGAAACATGGAGCCAGTTGGTGATGCCTGGATGAATAGTGTAGTATCACTTCAGTTTACCCCGTGATAGTATTTTTGCTTTTTGTAGGCATTTGTTTAGTGGCTTATTTGGACATCTAATTGCTCTTCAATAGTTAATATGATCTGATGTACAGTCAGATATAATAACATTGAATGACTGTATTTTGGCTCATTTTACATTTCTGCCCTATACAAGTTTTTTTTTTTTTTTGGTCAGGGTCTCACTCTGTCATTCAGGTTTGAGTGCAGAGTAACAATCACAGCTCACGACAGCCTCAGCCTCCTGGGCTTGGGCGATCCCCTCACCTCAGCCTCTCAAGTAGCTGGGACTACAGGTGTGTGCCACCATGCCCAGCTAATTTTTCAGTTTTTTGTAGAGATGAGGTCTCACTATATTGCCTAGGTTGGGATGGTTTGTCTTTCTAGCATCTTTTTTTCCTGCCAATCATTGGAGGCAGTGGTGTATAAAATTTGTACTTATCTTGGAGGTCTGTAGTTAAGGGTTCAAATCATTCTTTTTGAAAAATTATTTAAGTGGTATGAGTCTCCGTTTCTGTTTTTTGTTTCTTTTTTTTAATTTTAAAGATGTGGGATATAAGTCAGGATTAGGAACATAAGTGGTCTAGGTACAAGTGAAGTTTGAGGTTCCCATTAGCCTTCACTTCGCCTGGATTAGGATCAGGGACACTTATTGCTTTTATGTGCCCCCACCCCCATCAGTGTCTGCTACTGCCAATGCTTTTCTTGTAGTAGTATGATGGGTGTTCAGGGTCCACTTATGAGTGACAACATGTGGTGTGCGGTTCTTTGTTTATGTGACAGATCACTGAGTATGATACACTCCAAATTCATCCAAGTTGCTGCGAAGTCCATAGTTTTTTCCTTCTTTGTGGCTGTGTAATATTCCATTGTGTATATGTACCACATTTTTAAAATCCAGTACAGTTTTGATGGGTAGTATGGTTGGTTCCATGTTTTTGCTGTTGTGAATAGTGCTGCAATAAACATGCATGTACAGGCATCTTTTTTGTAGAATGATTTGAGTTCTTCCGGGCGTATTCTCAGAAGGGGAATTGGTGGGCCATATGGAAAATCAGTTTCTAGTTCTTTTAGGAATCACCACAGTGTTTTACATAGAGGTTGAACTAGTTTGCACTCCCATCAACAGTGGAGAAGTAATCCCTTTTCTCCATATCCTCACCAGCATCTGTTATTTTTTGTTTTATTAATGATGGCCGTCCTGACTGGAGTTAGGTGGTATCTCAGTGTGGCTTTGATTTGCATTTCTCTGATGATTAGTGAGGCTGAGCATTTTTTCATGTGTCTGTTGGCTGCTCGTATGTCTTCTTTTGAGAACTGTCTATTCATGTCTTTTGCCCATTTTTTTTTTTTTGAGTTGGAGTCTCACTCTGTTGCCCAGACTGGAGTGCCGTGGCCGCTCCTGGCCACCGCAGTCCCGACCTGCTGGGCTCCAGCGATCCTTCCACCTCAGCCTTCCAAGTAGCCGGAATTGCAGGCGCGCGCTACCACGCCCGGCTGATTTTTGATTGATTGTAGAGATGAGGTCTCGCTGCCCAGGCGGGTCTCGAACAGGCAGGCTCAGGCAATTCACTCACCTCAGCCTCCCAAAGGTGGGGGATTACAGGCTGAGCCACTGAGCCCGGCTTGTCCATTTTTAAATGGGGCTGTTTTTTCCCTTCTTTTGTAACATTTGAATTCCTTGTAGATCCTGCCTTTGTCAGCTATGGCAAATATTTCTTTCTCATTCTGTGGGCTGTCTCCCTGCTCTCTTGATGGTTTATTTGGCTTTGCAGAAGCTTTTCAGTTTGATGAGCTCCCCCTTGTCTATCTTATCTGTTATGGCACGGGCATTTAAGGTTTTGATCAGTAATTGGTTGCCTATTCCAATTTCCATAAGGGGAGTCTCTTGCATTTTCTAAAATTCTTATGATTTGAGGTTTTATGTTTAGGTCTTTGATCCATTTTGAGTTGACTTTTGTGTATGGTGATTGGTAGAAGTCCTATTTCATTCTTTTGCATGTGGTCAGTTTTCCCAGCACCGTTTACTGGATAGACTCTGTTTTTTAAAAATCCTTACAAGATTGTCTTTTTGTTGCTGTTTTAAAATTAATAATAATAAATTTTTTTTTTTTTTTTTGAGTTGGAGTCTCACTCTGTCACCCAGACTGGAGTGCAGTGGCCGCTCCTGGCCACTGCAGCCTCGGCCTGCTGGGCTCCGGCGATCCTTCCGCCTCAGCCTTCTGAGTAGCTGGAATTACAGGCATGCACCACCACGCCCAGCTGATTTTTTGATTTATTGTAGAGATGAGGTCTTGCTGCCCAGGCGGGTCTCAAACCCGCGGGCTCAGGCAATCCACTCACTTCAGCCTCGCAAAGGCGCAGGATTACAGGCTGAGCCCCCGAGCCCGGCAATAATAAAAATTTTAAAAGAAACTATTGTACAATGCTGGAACAATCTGGGCAATGAAATAAATAAAATGATATTGAAAAATAACCCAAAGTATAAAAGCATATCAATACTGATATAAGTAAATGGTCAACTAATCAATAAATGGGGAGAGAGGACAAATCCGAGTATAAGAATTGCAAGCCATTCTGAAGTTGAGTCCATTTTCAATACCAGGGCGACACCAAATACCTAAAGGTGAATGAAGCAAACATTAGTTGCAAACCCAGGACATCCTACAGAAGCCTTGGCGTTAGTGGGAGGGTAGCGAGTTAAACACTGGAGAGGGCAGGAGGTTACGGAAGACTTTCTTTCTTCGAAAAACTGTTAAAACAACACTGCTAATGCTCTGTCTTGGAAAAGGAGACCCCTTGAGTTCTTTCATCTTTGTTTTACATGATTTTTAAGCTTGTCAACCTGCAATACAGGGTTTTGATGATCCCTTTGAGTCCTTTCTTTTTTACGTCCCTCAGAAAAATGAGATTGGAACAGCTACATTTTGTTGCTGTCTAGGAGAGAAGGCTTCTTTCTGATTCTCTCCATCTTTGTTTTCTTTCTTTTTTTAAAATTTAATCAATATTTTTTATTATGGTTTTGTGGGATACAGCTAAGGGTTAGATATACAAATACGTTTCATTCAGGCACCCTGTTGATAAGAGGTGTTTCCCCATCCCCAGACAGATATTTGCTACCATTAATCCCATCTCCCCCCCTATAGTTTCCCTCTACTGTCAGTCATTTTCTTATAGTATTACATTGGATGTTCAAGGTCCATTATATGAGTGAGAACATCTTAACCTGCCTTCTTCCCATCCTTCTCTCACTCAGTATTATTTTGGGGGGTATTCAAAAACTATCTCTTTAGCTAAGGACAAATTTTTCGAAAAAGAAAAAAATCTGATACTTCTTCTTGAAGGGCTGTTTCTATTTTCCTTCAGGCGAGCCCTGGAAGAGAAAGATCCATTTGAAGGCGTGAAAGGATCAGGGGTCATCAGGGCGTAGCAGGGATTCCTACCCTTGTTAAGCAAAGCCCAGCCATCACCACCTGTCACCTGCTTCGCTCTGGGAAGGGAGATCGTGTTTATCCAGCAGCTTTGCATCATGTCTGCAGGGCCTGTTGGAAGTTTTTATCTGAACACTGCTTCCTAAGTGTGCTTTCAACTGTGACTTCACAGTTTTGGGGGCCAGTCTTGTTAAATCTTGTTTCATGTCAAATGGTGCAGTGTCAATGCCTCACTTATTTCAAGCACCTACCTAGGGGAAAAGTATTGTGGCCGAATTAATGACTGAAATATATATTTTTGTGTGCAAAGAATCTCTTCCCGTAATTATTGAAATATTAACTGATTGTTGCTTTTATTTTCCCTTTTTTCTCTATTTGAGCAATATAGTCTGGTCCTCTTTTCTTGGCTCAGGGATTTTTTGTGGGATGCAAAAGTGAAGCAGCCCTCTCTTTCTGCGTCTTCTTCCTTTCTTCATAAAGACTGAGGATTTAACAGCTAATGGGCACATCCTTCAGAAAAAACAAAGTAGACAACGCCTTTGAGGGCCTGGAGAAAGCCCGGAGGAAGATTCTCCCCAAATTGATAAGAGAGTTTTGAGTATCCCATGAAAAGTGGGAATGAAGTCATTTAGCCAGGCAATGACTGGGGATGTGGGAAGACTCCACAAAAATGGCACCTAGCAGAGGAGAAACCTTGGATACGGATTGCCAGACCAAGAGAGGATCCTTCATGTCCAGGTATGGCGAGGAGGCCAAAGTCCCTGGCCTTCCAGGACCGCTCTGGGCTTGGACAAGGAGCATTTCAAGGGTGGTCACTACAGATGGTTGGCTGGAGGCTCTCCCTGTATTTTCTGAACTCTATATAACTGCCATCGACTCTGGTGCAACCTGGGGATGGAGGAGGTACTAGAAAAACAGGGATGGAAAGGCAGGCTCGGTGCCTTTTTAAGTGAATCGAAAGGCAATAAAACAACAAAATTCCTTGAACACCTGCGCTTGTGCACCGAGACTCATGTCTGCCCCTCTAGAATTAACTCATGGCGAATCGATTTGAAGGGAAAAATTGCTCTTTCACACCAACAGTCAATGTCTGAGCAATTCCGGACAAAAACAGAAGCTGCATGTAACTTGGAACAAGGGAGAAGAGAGAGACAGCATGTAAATGCATACACAGGGTTTGTTTTTCTATACAATCTCAGAGCTCAAAAACTCTAGCCAGGGTTTCTCTTAGAGAATGTATACATTTTTAAATTTGGAGATTTGCAAATCATTTTGATCAGTCTTGGATGTGAGTGAAGGGGGGAGTTAACAGTTTTATTATCCAGTTTCCTTTCTTCTCTTTAGCCGATGAATGCACTTTCTTACCTGTCCAAAGAGCACTGGGCTGGGAGGTAGGACCCTAAGTTCCAAACCTTGGCCTTGGACAGGCCATTTTACTCTGAATGTGTATAAAAGGGGCTTGGCATACCTGAGAGATTCCCACTCGTGGAGGCTGAGGATGGAAAGCTGATTCTGGAGAGTGTGTAGTGCCAAGAATGCTGGGCTTGCTCTCAGTTCTGAGTTCGAAGTGTGGCTTTTGCCGCTTACCGGCTTTTATGATCTTTGAAGAATTATAAATTTTTCTTAATATTAGTTTTCTAAGCTGGAAAATGTGGACAGTTTTCTGTGAGGATCAAATGCAATGATATATGTGGGAGTGCTTTGTACATGATAAGTTAATATGCAAATTGTGGAAGGCTTTATTAAAAACCTATCAACAAAGATTTTTGAGAATATGATTTGGTGCCTGGATTTGGAGGAAAAAGAGGCAAGCCCAAGGTGTGACTTCAGGCCTCAATGAACTTGCAGTTCAGAGGGAAATAAGACTAATCTACATAAAAAGACTAGAGGACTCTTTGGAAACTAAAACAATTTTTTTTTTTTTTGAGTTGGAGTCTCACTCTGTCACCCAGACTGGCGTGCAGGGGCCGCTCCCGGTCACTGCAGCCTCGACCTGCTGGACTCTGGCGATCCTTCCGCCTCAGCCTTCTAAGTAGCCGGAATTACAGGTGCATGCTACCACGGCCGGCTGATTTTTTGATTTATTGTAGAGATGAGGTCTCGCTGACCAGGTGGGTCTCGAACCCACGGGCTCAGGCAATCTACTCTCCTCAGCCTCCCAAAGGCACGGGATTACAGGCTGAGGCTACCGAGCCCAGCTGGAAACTAAAAATTTTAAGAAAAGATTTTTTGGGACATAGAAGGCTGAGGTCAGATGTTTGTGTGTTATTCAAAACGGTGAACTTAAATAAAAGCTAATTGTTCACTAAGCCTTCTAAAATCTACCAAAACAAACCCAGGTATGTCTTATGCTTTTTTAAAAACAATTTTGTTTTTTTTTTCTTGGAATGTTCTATCACATAACAATATGTTCTGCGTTGGAGCCAGAAAATGTGGATGAACTTCTCTGGGTGGGAAACTCCATGCCTGCTAAATCCTAGATCAAAAATGAGCTTATCACTTCGAATTCTTCAAAGTAGTTTGCTTTTCTCTACCATCAGTGCATGTCTTAGGAAGAATGATAGTGAGTGTCAGGTGTCATGATGCCTTATACAGATTAGCCTGTTTGAGCTTCACAAAGACCTTGTGATTTTATCATTAGTCTCATCAACATCCCCATTTTATGGAGAGGAAACCAAGGCACAGAGAGATTGAGTACAAGCAGCTGAGCCCGAACCTGAACTTGGGCAGCCCGACCCCCGGAAGCCTTGCACTTAACCAGTGTTCTATGCTGTCACCAAAACATAGAATCATCTTTGATTTCCTAGCCTTTGCTAGCAGCAAAATTTATATGCTGTATAGTGCAGAAAACCTGGAGTTCTTAAGGACAATTTTTTGAGGAAACATTGTTTTATGTCATTTAAAATGAGAATATCTATTATAATCTGTTCATTTTTGGAGCAATCAGTGAAAACAACTTCCCGGGACAACTAGTAATCTGTTTTTTGCTAAGAATGCTCCAGAGTGACAATGCTTGGATCTTGAGTCCTAAACTCACACATAAGTCACTAATTAGAAGAGGAGAAAAAGAGGAAAAGAAAAAGGAAACAAGCCAATAACAGGATGAGGTCTTTAAAAAAAACAGTCAAAAAGCAACATATGTCAAATTTATTTTAACACAACTCACTTGAATTCAGTGCATACTGTGAACAGTTTTTACTGAGATATTTGAATTTTTAGATAATTTTTTCCTTTCTGTTAGCATAATCTTTCCTTTTTAAAATTTTAAATCAGGTATTTGCACATTTGGATACCATCTTTAGGGCAAACGTAGACGTAGCTACCTATGTATTTAAAAATAAATCATCTGTATAGCCAACATGTTGAATAAAAATATTAGTTCCTTGTGCAAAGAATTCTATTCATGCTTAATTCCATTTATTAAACAAAGTCATGTAACTATGAATCAACTGAAAAAATAGAGAGTTGTAATGAGGCTATTATGTGAGCAATAATATTAAAATTCTATGACTGTGGTGGTTGGGTGTTATGTCTCTCCATTAATCCCTATACACCTTCGAATATTTAGGGTAACTTGGAGGAATGAGGAAGAAATTAAGGAACACCTAAGTCATTATACTAAATCATCAACACCTATTTGGTTGTGATACTGAAAAAAAAATTCCAATACTAAGTGACAAGTTTAGATGGAGAAATTGGAGCTTGCTTACAAAGAATTAGACAGTCTTTCTGAAAATTTGAGCGGTCCAATAATAAAAAAAAAGCCCCTGTGTTGATTGCTGCTTCCCAGTCTTACCTCTGTCTTTTTCCATCTTTCTTTCCTTTCTTCTCTTCCTTCCTTCCCTCCCTTTTTTAAAAAAACAGCTTTATTGGGATATTGACAGACAAAAAATTGTATATATTGACTACAACTTGATGTTTTGATATACATATACGAGGTGGAGGGACCCCCCCCACCGAAAACCAAGAATTATCTTTTGGAGGATGAGTCCCTTGTAGTACACTCAGAATTTGTTCCTCTAGCTCAAACAGTCAACTAAGTTTTTATGTGGAAATTTTGACACACCATGAAAACAGACCTCCTTACACTGCCCTGAGTGTTCGGCAGTTTTTGACTAAAAAACGGCACAGCCCTCATGCCCCCCTTCCTATTTACTACATCTCGCCTGAGTTACTTTTTTGGTTTGTTTCCTCAATGCAAAAAGTCCTCAAAGGGAAACGTTTTGCTGATGTGGGAGAGGTGAAACCAAAAATGGCAGAAGCCCTAAAAGGCATCAAAATTGGTGAGCTTAAAACTGTTTCGAGCGGCAGAAAAAGCATCTTGATTGGCATATTGCATCAAGCGGAGAGTGCTTTAAAGGTGACTGAAGTTTAACCATGTAAGAATAAATATGCAACTTTTTGTAAATCAATTCCATATTTTTGGGTCCCTGCTCATATCTGGGAGAGAGGGAAATGGAAAGATATTGGTCAAAGGATTCAAAGGTTCAGCTACGCAACATGAATAAATTCTGGAGGTCTAACGTCCAGCATGGTGATAATAGTTAAAAATACCCCATTGTTTGCTTCAAATCTGATAAGAAGATAGATCTTAAATAAAATCTCGCCACACACACTACCAAGGTGGAGCTGGAAGGTACGTTAGTTTGCTGGATTGAGATGATTTTTTCTTTCTTTGGCATGTATTCGTTGAACATCTACTATATTCCAGGCGTTGTTCCAGGCACTCAGAGTGCAACAGCGGTCAAGACAGGCTATGTTCCTACCCTCCTGAGACTTACATTCTAATAGAAAACATCTCCAGTGCTGTTCTCATTATCCTTGTTTTTGCTGCCTTTTCTCTGCAATAAACCTGGGCTACTGTGCTAGATTTCGAACTTGTTTCCTGGACGTCAACTCTCTTCTCCCATTCTGTTTAGCATACCGCTACCAAAGAAATCTTTCTCATATGTTGCTTAGCTGACTTCTCCATACAGTGAGGGCCACGCTCCTATCTACCTCATATGGTCATTGTGGCAGTGACACGAAACCTACAGGTGAAGACTTAGCACATAAGTTATCATTACCTACCGGCCCACGCTGTTATTTCAAGGCCTGCACGGGCTTCTCCCTCTCAACAGGGAAAGGCGAGCCTCGCACCCATTGCCGGAGCTCTCCAGGGTTTCGGTCAGGGTATGGCATAGAATGCATTCGTGCAGGTCTTTTAGGGTTAGGGTTTATAAGGCAGTTGGGTTCAGATTATGATACACACGTGAAAATGATTCAGTCCCCAAAGGATAATAGGGAAATGGTGTTCGCGTGCTTTTCAGCGTTTCAGATTCTGCCTTGTCCACCTACGTACCTAGGTTGTCCAGATGTGGGATGTTGTTGTTTCTGCTGAGTCATGATGACATCTCTACCTGTCTGGAAGAGACTCATGGTCTCCCTTCCCAAAGCCTCCCCTGTCCCTGTAGGCTATGTTCCCCACAGTGGCGAATGCCACCACCAGGCACCCCCTTCCTGAGTCTGGAGATCGTGGAGCCCACCTTGACTTATTTCTCTCTCTACGACTCCATATTGAGTTCCTAAACACAGTTTAGAGACCTCATTTCAGCCCAGCTTAACCTCTTCTCCTCTCGTCCAAGGTGTCATCTCTCCTGGCCGGGGTTACCCCAAGAGCTTCTTAGCTCGGTGTCCTGCTCCACTCTGGCCCCCACCATCGACTCTCACACAGCAGCCAGCATGATTCTCCTGAAACATGAAGTCACATGAAAAACACAAGTCTCCTATCTCTGCAGCGACGTCTCATCCCTCTTAGAACCAGCAAATACCATGCAGACCCCACCCCACCAGGCTCTCATTTTCCAGCCCCTCACCTCTTGTTCTCAGCCTTCCGGCCACAGGTTCTCTCCCAAGGCCTTAACCTGCCTTAGCTTCAGTTTCCTTTGCACAAAGGGGATATTTGTGCAATGGAAAGATTTTTTACGGAATACGTGGGAAGATGACACTGGATCAGGCGTGTAAAGTGGTGGCTACTGGCCCAGCATGTAGTGATTTCTCAATAAATGCTTCCCTTCTTCCTTTTCTAAGACCGCTCCCAACTTTCAGCTGTCTGATTGATCTAGGTGCCCCACCAGTAAGTCGAATTCAGCATTTCCAGTGTGAACTCACAAGCGTTAATTTTCTTGGCATTCCTATTCTGGAAAGGCCATCAGCCTTTTCCTCAATCCCTGTCCTCAACCTTCTCCTCACTGATTCCTTCCTCACCCTTGCTTCAATCCCACCTCTAAGCAGTCATTGAGTTCTAGGGTTCTGTTTCGGAACGTTTCTATCTATCCTCTTCTTCCTTTTTAATGGCGCCCACTTGACTCTCATGGTAGCTCCCTAACTGATCACCCTGGTTCTGGCCTCTCCTTTCTAAACTAGCCTGTACTCCACTTTCAGGTTCCTCCAGCCAGCTTGGTCTAGGTCAGCTTACCTCTGTGCTCATAAGTCTTTGAGGTCTCCCCATCACCTCCCGAAGAACGGCTCTGTGCGTGGCCTTTATTTAAGTCCTCTGTGTTAGTCAGTGTTTTCCAGATGAACAAATCAATAGTGTGTATGTGCAGTGTGTGTGTATATACAACCAGCTGTCCATATCTACATGCTCTGCATTGTGAATTCAACCAAAAACAAATTGAAAATATTAAAAAACAAAGATAACAATATAACAATAAAACGATACAAGTAAAAATACAGTATCATCACTATTTAAATGGCATTCATGTTGCATGAGGTGTTATAAGTCATCTAGGGTAATTTGAATTATGTGGGAGGATGTACCTAGGTTACATGCAAATACTATGTCATTTTGTATCAGGGACTTTAACGTCTGTGGATTTTGGTATTTGCAGGGTGTACTGGAACCAATCCCTTGTTGATACCAAGGACATATATATATATATATACAAGGACATATATATATATCTATATTGGAGAGAGAGAGAGAGAGAGATTGTCTCAGACAATTATGGAGACTGGCAAGTCCCAGGCCAGCAGGTTACCGATGCTGCTCTTCTGGTCGAAAGACCTGCAGGCCGTGGAACAAGGTAGAGCTGATCCTGCATATGGAGTCCAAGGGCAGTCTACTGGAGAGTTGTCTCTTTCCTGGGGGAGCTCTGGTTTGTCTCTTCTTTTTTCTGTTCGAGCCTTCAACTGGTTAGAGGAGGCCCATCCACATGGCAGACGGGCTATCTGCTTTCATTAGAGTTCACCCATTTAAATGTTGATGACAGCCCCAGACACCCTTACAGAAACATCGAGAACAATGAGTGACCACAACGTTTGGCCCTAGAACTCAGCTAGGTTGACATATAAAATTCGCCATCCCCTTTCCCATGATCTAGACCTGCCCGTCTCCTGTCCTCCTCTCTACCCATCACATAACAAGGGCCCCGGGCTCCGGACTTCTCTGTTCCCCCCACTCACCCTGGGTGCTCCCGCTGTCGGAGTCGCCTCTTTATCTCTGTAGGAAATCCTAGTCGTGCGCTGGGAAGCCTCGGGAAATGCACCTTGAGGGCTCCCCACTTGGTTGTGTCCTTTTCTGCCTCTAAATTTTCAGGACACTCATTGCCATGTCTAGTTTGCCACTTTTCCCAAAATACCTTACGCAATAGACATTTCAGTCCTTGTCTCATCTTCTGGACCAGATTGTAAGCCCCTTCAAGGCAGGAATCATATTTTTCGAGGAAACACCTAGTTAACAGTAGATGCTTCATAAATGTTAACTGATAGCGGAATGAAAGAATATGTGATTGCAGTGTACTTTTTCTCTGTTAATAATATTTTGTTCCTTATCAAATTTAAAATAAACTTGTTATTTAAAAAGAAGATAAAGTGTATCAGTAAATTGAGTTTTAGGCAAAACTCAGGAAACATAAAATTCTCTTTGATACATATAACAACTCGAGTCAGGCATGGTGGCTCATACTTGTAATCCCAGCACTTTGGGAGGCCGAGGTGAGAGGACCCCTTGAGGTCAGGCGTTTGAGAGCAGCCTGGGCAACATAGGGAGACCTCATCTCTACCAAAAAAAAAAAAAAGGAGTCAGTGTGGTGCTGCGTGCCTGTAGTCTCAGCTACCTGGGAGGCTGAGGTGGAAGGAACACTTGAGCCCAAGAGGTCAAGGCTGTGGTGAGACATGATCATGGCACTGTACTCCAGCCTGGGCAACAGAGTGAGACTCTGACTCAGTCAATCAGTCAATCAGTCCAAGACAAAGTATCTCAATAATTGGGGTTTTAGGCAAAACTCAGGAAACACAAAACTCTTCCATACATTCAGCAAATCATCAAAATATGCCTTAATTCTTTGATCAGTCTAAGAAGGGTATAGACATCAAAGAAAGAATAGTAAGAGGAAACACATGCTTATGCAGATGGACACAGAGATAAACCTACCAAAAGAAAACTGTGGCGATCCCAGGAAGGACACAAGCATGCAGTGTGAGAGAGATGGAGGGGGGAAAAGTGCATTTAGCCACTGAGTGGCTCAAAGTCATGTTGCTTTCCATTGTCAAGGGTGGCAGCAATGACAACATGTCAAGTCATGAGCTAAACACTTGGTAAATAATTTCTCTAATTCGTCCTCAGGGCTGCCCTGGGCTGTGGATGCTTTGACCTCCTCTCTCCAGAAGAGGACCCCGGCTCAGAGAGGGAAAACCCACCTCCCCCAATCGTGTCTGACACTCTGGTCGAGGTCCTGTCTGACTCCAAAACGCAGTATTTTAACTAGGTCCCCTTGTCTACCAGCTATACTCTAGTATGACTCCTCCTTAGCTCGTTTTGAAGTTTAAGTCAGCAGCCCTCTGTCCTTGTCTTTTTATAGTAAGTCAGATGTAACTGAAATAATTCGTTGTGCATAGAGGAATTTAGAACACCTGTTGGCCTCTGTCCTTTTCATGTCTGGTCATGGGCAGCAGAGGCCATTGCATAGACATTGCCCCATAGTGCTAGACATGGACACCCCCACTGCCAGACGGGTTGTCCACAAACAACAAGGAGACTCGGAGATAAGTAGAGAGAAGCAGCTTTTTAAAATAACTCTCTTGCAAGAATGGGGGTCCCTCAGATGACTAGACACACCAGAGCAATTTCGGCCAGTATTTGAGCCTTAAGATGCAAGTCCCTTTCCTGGGTACTTCCAGAGGTTACATCACTTTCCCAGATGTCGCCTACATGTACACCGATTGGGTTAGCTCATTTGCATGTCTTATCTATTATTCGGTTAGCATAGGTATGACAAACACTTCATTTACACGTCCTGTTTGCAGACTGGCTTGCAAGATTTCGTTCTAATTGGTCCCCGTTGAAGCGTAAATGAAAAAGCCCACCAAAGTAAAAGCCCGCAAAAAGAGAACAAGAAGCAGGAAGTGACTCAGCAAAAAGCAGTTACATATAGCTTGTGGCTTACTGTGAAAATAAATCATTCTTTTTCTTACAATAGTCACCAGGAAACCCTTTGAATCCCCAAACCCAACAGCAGGCCAGCAATTAAAAAAAATAACATTTATTGAACGGAACACGAACAACGCACTAGGGCTGCATCAAAATTGCCCTCCCTGAATGCTGCTAGTTTTTATTATTTCCATTTTGCAGCTGAAGACATTTTGCCTCAGGAAGATTGAGAAGTCTTAAGTAACTCATCTGAAGATGCACCTCACATGTCTACACACGGACTCAAACTCAGGTGTTTTTGGATTCAAATCTCCTTCTTGCCAGCTTTCTATGCTCTGCACAATATTTCACCGATGAAAGGGAAGATATTATAACACTGATAGAAAATCCAGTGGGTAATTTGAAATAATTTTTTAATGCAAATAATAGTCTATTAAGTGCATCTTAACTTATGTATTTTATAGTGGTGTTTCTCAAAACTCTGCATCTATAGGCATCATCCTGGGAGATTTTAAAATAAAATACAAGGTCTATCTCCACCCCTAAGAGATTCCAGTTTAGGAAGTGGGGCCTGAAGGTCTGTGCTTTTAATGAACATTTCAGTACACTCTGATATGTAGACCATACTTTGAGAAACATTGACCAGTGGGGGTGAGCTTATGAGGTGAATAAAGGAACCCACAGATCAACACTGCTGTGGGTCAGGGTTCCGTTCTCTCAAACCATTTGACATTTCAGATCAACTAAAATGAGGACAATAAAATTCAGTCAGTGGAGTTCACAGAGAGTAAGTTAATGCAACACAAGGAAGGTACTTCTCAAGTGGGACAGATGCAGATAACCACAATAGAGAGGGCTTGAAATGATTTTAAAGGAATGCCCCAAGGTTTTGTAAATATGTTCCTGCCAAGAGAGAATTCTTGGGTTCAGTGGTAGCTCAGACTTCACCTAGAAGAGGTCCGAAGACTTCTCTCTGTTCACAGGTGCAAACAGAGCACACACCGTGAGGACTCACCATTTTCAGTATAAGGAGAAAATAGCTTACCTTCGTGCAGAATGGGGCCACACAGCAAGAAAACATTTGCAGACCCAGAAAAACAGAATGCCCAAGAGCAAAGACGTTGTCTTAGTTATTGCCAGTTTCTCAACAGGAACTCAGCACTTTGAATAAGATTTATATTTATTATACACACACACACACACACACACACACACACACAAGCAGAGTATAAGTTAATTGCATTGTAAATGTATATTTTTATCACTGCAGCACTATTCATGATAGCAGAGTGTCAACCTAAGTGTCCATCAATGGCTGAATGCATAAAGAAAATGTGACGTGTATAAACAATAGAATACTATTCAGCCATAAAAAGAATAAAATCATGTCATTTGCAGCAACATGGATGGAACTGGAGGTCATTATCTTACGTGAAATAAGTTAGGTACACAAAAGAGATATCACATGCTCTCACTTACATGTGGGAGCAAAAAATCTTTGAATTCGTGGAAGCAGAGTGGGAAAATAGATAACAGAGACTAGGATGGGTGTGGGGGGAAGGATAAAGAGACGTGGGCTAAAGGGTGCAAACATACAGTAGGATGGAAGGAATAAATTCAATGTCTGATAGCAGAGCAGGATGACTATACTTAGCAAAAATGTATTCTGCTTGGGTGACAGACACCTGAATACCCCGACTTGATCTCTATGCATTATATCCATGTAACAAAATTTCTCATGTACACCATACATCGGCAAACTAAAAAGTATATACTTAGCATTCTACAGTAGCATATTTTTCTCATGATTCTTATATAATCCATTTACGATCTTCATAAAACTCCAAGTTCCAGATCCTCTAAGTATTGTGGTAGAGGCCTGGATAGGGTGGGTCTAAAAACATTATGAATGTCACAATACAAACAAATATAAAAAGTGAAAATGCCGTATTTACTATTACTTATGAGTAATTTCATCTCATTAAAAAGTACAGCAATAGAATTACAGAAAGTGCCCGGCTCGGTGGCTCAGCCTGTCATCCCGCACCTTTGGGAGGCTGAGGTGAGTGGATTGTCTGAGCCCGCGGGTTCGAGACCCGCCTGGGCAGCGAGACCTCATCTCTACAATAAATCAAAAAATCAGCCGGGTGTGGTAGCACATGCCTGTAATTCTGGCTACTCGGAAGGCTGAGGCGGAAGGATTGCCGGAGCCCAGCAGGTCGAGGCTGCGGTGGTCGGGAGCGGCCACTGCCCTCCAGTCTGGGCGACCGAGTGAGACCCAAACTCAAAAAAAAAAAAATTACAGAAAGTTGGCATTGTGCATTCCAGATAATGAAAATAGAAAACTCAAAGGAGTTTATATAAAATACAAAAGCAAATTTCAAAGTTTACCTACAGCAGCGATGTAAATTGCATCCTAACAATTATATTTTCCATTTTAAAAGCAGTGTATATTTGCAAGTTCTGAAGTGAATGTTACCTATTCCAAGTTACAAAATAGGCATTTAAGCTTATTTAAAACAAAAGCAGGTTGACAGATCTACATATGAGAATTTTTAGCAATATCACAGAATTCTAACACTGCTTTTTTGCATATGAGGGATTTTTTTGGCAACAAAGAACATGAAACAGGAACATGTTAGGGAATTCATCTATAAACTGACTGCAGTCTTGCATATGCCAAATGTTTACTTAAGGTATCTGATATTTCACAGAGTTGCTGAAAGGATTTGCTTGCTTTCTGTTGTTTCTTCCATTTTATCCCTGCACTAAACCAGTTCCGCAGAAGCCAAAACTTACCAGACTATATAATCTTTTATCTTGTCTTAATTCTCAGAACTGCTTCCCTGTATTAATAGTTAATGCTATACCCTCTATTTTACAGAAGGCAGAGAAAAATATTCATTTTAAGAATGAATCAGAATAACTGCAAAACTGTTGTCAGAGATATTTTTTAAAATGTCATTCCATGGGCCTAGCAGAGGTTTGATATAATGTTTGTATTTCTTTTTAAAAATTTTAAATTATTGTGGGTACATAATAGTGGTACTTCTTTATGGGGGCTACGTGTGAGGTTTCAATTCAAGCATAAAATGTGCAATGATCAAATCAGGGTATTGGGGTATTCATCCATGTTTATCATTTCTTTGTTAGAAACATTCCAAGTTGGGCTCGGTGGCTCAGCCTGTAATCCCACACCTTTGGGAGGCCGAGGTGAGTGGATTGCCTGAGCCCGCGGGTTCGAGACCCGGCTGGGCAACTTGGTGAGACCTCATCTCTACCATAAATCAAAAAATGAGCCGGGCGTGGTAGCACGCCCCTGTAGTTCCAGCGACTTGCAAGGCTGAGCAGAAGGATCACCGGAGCCCAGTAGGTCGAGGTTGCGGTGGCTGGGAGCAGCCACTGCACTCCAGTCTGGGTGACAGAGTGAGACTCCAACTCAAAAAAAAAATTCCAATTCCACTTTTTAAGTTACTTTGTCATAAATTACTGTTAACTGTAGTCACCTACTGTGCTATCAAATACTAGATCTTCAGTAAGATTTAGATTTTGATGTTTTTTTCTTCCTGTTTTTTTCTTCCTTTTTTTTTCTTTTTTTTCAGTTGGGGTCTCACTGTGTTGTCCAGGCTGGAGTGCAGTGGCACAATCATGGCGCATGGCAGCCCTGACCTCCTGGGCTCAGACAATCCTCCTGCCTCATCCTCCTGAGAAGCTGGGGTTTCAGGTGCGTGCTACCACACTTGGCTAATTTTTTTATTTTTTATTTTTTGTAGAGATGAGGTCTTACCATGTTACCGAGGCTGGTCTTGAACTCCTAGGCTCAAGTGATCCTCCTGCTACAGTCTCCCAAAGTGCTCGGATCACAAGGTGCCTGGCCTTGATGCTTGTGTTTCTTTTTAAAAAATTTTTTGATTTATTGTAGAGATGAGGTCTCACCAGAGTGCTTGTGTTTCTTAAAAGGTAGTACATGCATACTACCAAGTCAAGGGCCTAGCAATAAACAGCAGCTGTGCTAATTTTTAAAATTCCTTTTAAAATTTATTGCCAAAAAAGTATTTGACTTTTCTAAGACATTCGTTTGCTTTTTAGCAAAATAAATAACAAGAATTCTATACTGTCACATATTTACCTGTTTTACATAACTGATAGAAACTCAAAACTAAATTTAGTGTGTAACTTCAATAATTATTCTGGATACTTACATCTATGTCTAATCATTTTGCAATTGTAAAATAATTAGCTGTCATATTTTATATGTGTTTTAGCATTCCGATCTGCTTTAGGTTGTTTTTGGAAGGAGGTGAAAATAGCCAATACACAATAATAACAAGAAATAATGCTGTAAGACCTGCAGTTACCAAGACTTTTCATAGATATTAGGGCACATCAAGCAACATGTAGAATAATTATGTCTTAAAAATAAAATCAGCATAGGTGCCAACAGCCTGTATAATTTATTTTTCTTATTCTAGAGTCGAATACTTAAAATAG
This sequence comes from Carlito syrichta, assembly GCF_000164805.1. Lineage (NCBI taxonomy): Eukaryota > Metazoa > Chordata > Mammalia > Primates > Tarsiidae > Carlito > Carlito syrichta. Next base: position 150,599 of record NW_007232035.1, read on the forward strand.
TTAACATGTCAGAAAAAACACAGTCAGGATAAGATTTATGCTCTACTTACAAAACACAATGTTTTAAAAATTAAGAACGTTTCCATTTTCTTAAGAGAATTCTGAGAGAAGAAAAACTTTATGGTGATTAGGAAATTAATTTGTGTCATGTTGTGACCCTTGAAAGCAGTGTGCTGTATATGTGGGCATATGACAGAGACTCCGACACACCTGTGCTCTGATCCTGTCACTGCTGCCCCTGCTGGGTGATCTTTGCAGAGTTACTCAGCCCCTCTGCCTCTTTCCCTATCTATAAAATCTTAGAAGACAATTTCTACCTTTCATATTTGTAAGGATTTATAATAATTTATATACCAGCCTAAGACAGAGCCTGGTACCCATGCAAAGTCAGTAATCGGTAGCTGTTAAAACGAATACCAAGGCCAATAATACATGTTTGTGGCAGCCTAGAAGTATACAGAATATGAGCCCTCCAGGAACTGAACTGGACACGAGGGGAATATTGGCAGCAAAACAAGCTGGTTCCTCCTTCTAAGGTGATACTGGCTTGACTAACTTTCTCTCTCCTATGAAGCTGGGAGTAGAAAGGCAGACACGACCCTGCTTTTAACAGAAGAGTTGTTGATAATGGTTTCTGCCTATTTCAAATATCAAAAGTAACTTAACACTAAGAAAATGCCGTAGTATTGGGGGGATGGGACTGGCAGTTGAGGGAAACTGCTAGGGAAGGGAGAGGCATACCTCGTCAACAAGGGTACCTGCATGATCCATGTTTAGATACCTAACCCTGAATTGTACCCCACATCTTTTTAACAAATAAATTAATTAATTAAAAAAAGAAAATGTAGTATTATTGACACGAAGCTACATTTCACAAATATTTTTGGTAACAGAGACAAATACTTTAATGACATAATAATCATGACTAACCATGTTTTTCAGGCCTTGTGGTTGTTTCCTGTAACACCCTAGAATAATTATTTACTTTTGTCCCAACCTTGGTTAATTGCATGTAGCGTCTGTTGATCACTTCAGAGGTGTGCTCAGATCCCAAAAAGTTGAAGCTTTCATATAGCACAACACACACACTGAATCTGGCAACTGTGCTTGTTGGACGTACAGGCCCAGCTGCTGGACTACAGCATGATATATAGAATGACCCTTTCATCTTTCCAAGTTCCTGATGTCATCATTGTAACTTTTGCTGTAAAAGAAACTGATAACATGGTTCTCAATTTTTCGACGCTGTTTTGGATCTCTTAATATGATAATTTGATTTTGGTACTCAAAAAATTTTACAACTTCTTAGATGGGCAGAACTAAACTCAGTAGACAATACTGAGTTAAATGCATATCAATTTTGGTTTCTCAACTTTTCTTTTCATAGGAAAATAAAACAACAAACAGGAACTCTTTCCTGTTAGCTGGTCTTCCTTTATGAAAACAAAAATAAAAGCCATCATCCGTACTAACCAGATTCACACTACCCAGGAAGGTAGGGGAGGTGTCACACCACAGTGTGGCTATAAAGTCCAGCAACACAACTTAGCAATACTTGACTATGCAAAGTAGTGGCTGCACTTGATGTGCTGGTGGAAGGTTCCTGGAGGGGGACTTCCAGGGCGATGTACCAACCCCAACACCCCAGAGTGGGCAGGCGCTGGTAAGATGATGGTAACCAAAGCTGAGCCACGTGGCTGTGCAGACTGTGATGCCAGCTTCCCACATGTGAAACCCTTGCTTACTTCTTGCCAGGTTAAGCTAAAGATGCAGGTTTATTTAGAGAATCCCAAAGGCACAGATCGTCTGAGGCAATGCATTGCAGGTGGTGTGCAGGGATTGATGGAAATGCTGCACTGAGGCATGCCAGTCGTTGCCATTTTGCCCAGTGTAGTGAAATATGCGTTGCTTATGAGGGGCAGGACACTGAACTTCATGGAATGCCATTGAGTACCCCGTGTATTTTAATGTAATGTCTCTAGTCTGTTTATTATATATACTTGCCTATGTTTGCACAATATATGTCTATCCTATAGCTCTCTGGTCTCTGAATAGCAACAGACTAGAGTGGCCAAACATCCTTGTTGGCCTGGGCTTGAGGTATTTCTGAGAATGATGAACTTTTAGTTTTGTAATCAAGAAGATCCTGGGAAAAGTAGGTAGGATGAGCTGGTCCCCTGACAGTGACATACCATTGCATGAAAAACTTGGTCAGTGTGAGCCACCTCACGTATATTAATAAGCTCAAGTCAAAAAGAAGAAGGAGAGCCAGGACCCTGAGACCAGCAAGGATTGGGAAAGAATCTTACCTCCATTCCTTCTTGGCTGTGTCACTGTGATCAAGTTACTTACTTAAACTCTCTGAGTTTCGGTGGCCTCATCCCTGAAATGAGGGATTCCCTGGTCTAGGCCAGCTTCCTTGGGCATCTATTCTCAGAAAATTATGGTCCTTTCCATCAGAGCACAGAGCTCAGTGGTTTTTATTTGCTCCGTATCAACTCCTGTAAACTCTTTGAAAGCAGTGATCCTATTTCTTTTTATGTTAGGTTGTGTTCCCATAGTGGGTTCTCAATTCCTTTTTGTTGAACAGAGGAATGAAGGATTTTTTTGAAGACTGCATGTAGGGTTCCCAGTACTTCTTCTTTTCCTGTCTCCCCAGAAAAACCCACCCAATGCCTAAATGTTCCAGTCTTGGTTCTATATTTGTAGAACCCGGTTTAGTTAATCAATTAAAAAAAATATATAAAGAAATTGAAAATCCAAAGGTCAAATGCTACATCTGAATGTTCATCAAATCTGCATATTTGACCACAGTGCAAATTTCCACCCAGTTATTTGGAGATACTGTACATGCACACTTAGGCTCCGGCCAAGGAATTGTGACCAGGGAGAACAGGTGGTTTATTTTGTCATAACTTGTGGTCTCTATTTTTACGATGAGGCTGAACTGATTGTCAACAATTTAGATGGCTTACATAGCTTTAGGCCAATTTTGAGCCCTGCTACCGCTTCCTCGACAAGAATTGTGTCTGAGCAGGCAGTGAAAAGTGAAGACTGGTGGGCAGTTTATTTCATTTTATCCAATCAACTCAATATTTCAGCTGTATGTGATTTTCTGTCCAAATTATGTAGTTGATTGCTTCAATTTTTTACTTCCTTATGCATGTCTAGACACATCGTTAGAACTGACAAAGAAGATGAGATAATTTAAGAGGCATGCCTATCGCAACGGCACAGGGTCTTATGAGAAAGATAAATTTAGGAAGTTACTCTTTTGTAAACTCAATTCATATAAAACAAGCCATAAAATTTATTTGTACAAGGAAAACTGCTCAGCTCACCAATAAGTTAATAAGGGACAGATTTGCCAAATGCAGCTGTATCTGCAGTTTTTATGATGGGCTTAAGGAAAGTTTTGATACTCTTTTAAGGAGGCCTTTAATTTTGTTTGTCATTTTGAAGAGTTATCTAGGCATAAGAATCCCCAAGTTTTAACTACTGATCCTTAAAAGTTCTCACTTAAAGGTCCTCACTGCGTGGTACCTACTCACCACTGTTCTCCAGAACAGTCTTGCTGCTGCCAGTTTCTCACCTTACCATATCCTCTTCTCTTCCAAACGTATCACTCCCAGCTATACTTTCTTAAAGGACAGAAAGAAGGATAAAAATTAAAAACATATAAACCCAAATCACATACCTTCTGAATAACTGCTTTATGCATAAACCTAATGAAGTTCAAAATGCAGGTTATTTAAAATTTTTAAGTGTTAGTTTTTAAGTTTTCAATCAAAAAATAATAACTGTACATATTCATTTGGGTACATAGTTTTGTTTTGATATGTATAATGCTTGGTAATCAGCATATCCTTCATCTCAAACATGGACCATTTCTCTGTGATGGGAAAGTTCAACATGCTCCTTCAAGGTCTTTGAATCTGTACGTTATTGTTAACTGTAGTCAATTACAGTGGCATAGAGCGCTAGAACTTATTCCTTAGATCTAGCTGTAATTTCATATCTTTTAACAGGTGTATTCACCCTCATATTTATGTGTTATGTCTATGTGTGTGTGTGTGTGTGTGTGTGTGTGTGTGTGTGTGTGTGTGCACTCATGCTTGTTTTGTTTTGTTTTCTTTTTAAACTGTAAAATGAATCTGATGGATTTTAAAGGCACATATACATAACCTCTATATACTACTCATTGGCATATTCAGAGTTCAAATGAGATATACTTATTTTGTAGGAATGAATTATATGATATGAAATGTGATTTTGGACTCTAAGAGACTTTCTTAAGCAAAAAAGATTACCTTTTACCTGTTGTACTGATTCATGCTTCTACTTAAGGACTAAATTTAAACATACTACTTGGTTAAAAAAAAAAAAAAAAATCTCCCAAATGAAAGTTTGGAAACAATGGACTCTCCCAAGTCCAGCATTTTGTAACCACATGACAAGGGAGGAGAGGCATACTATGATATGTTCGCCCAGTGTTTTCCAGTAGAATTCATTCTTTCATTCAGAAACATTTCCTAAGGACCCCTTATTTCCTAGGCACTAGTGCTGTGCTTCCAATTTTAGGAAATGGAAAGTGAACAAGACATTGTCCCAACCCCAGGTGAGCTTGCCATGAGTGACACAGATAGGTCATTGTTACATGGTGCGATGAATACTGCCTGTCAGTTCCTCTTAGTGGCAGATTCATCATCTGAGGCAAGGGTTAATGGGCTGCTGAGTTAATAACTTATCTTTATGATTAATGATGGGAGCAAGCTAAGTTGAATGAGGAAGACATGGGTAACAAGGATGTAGGTTGGGAGGCCACAGCCTTCCTCATCCATAATTATCAAAAGGAACACTTCCTTGAGTTCTAGGAAGTTTTTACAGCTATGAGAGAGATGAGTTACAATGACGTGAAAAATACAAAAAAAACTGATTTCTGGATTCCTTGCCAGATCTTCTGATGCCCCTTCACATCTGTTCCACACTAACACAATGCTTTCCTGTGCACATGAAATTTCAATTGTATTTTACCACCTATAAGATTCATAAAAACCAAAACATGAAAACTACTCGCAAAACCCCAACTATGTTGTAAGTATTCCTGGGGTGGAACCCATCAATAATCGACTGCATATAGAAAATGTAGCATATAGACACTGTGGGATACTATAAAACAATTAAAAAAATGAAATCCTGTCCTTTGCAGCCACATGAATAGAGCTGGAGAACGTTATCCTAAGTGAACTAACTCAGAAGCAGAAAACCGAACACCACATGTTCTCGCTCATATGCAGCAGCTAAATAGCCACAAGGACAGAAATAATTGATATTGGTGACACTAAAAGCAGAGAGGCAGAGAAGGGGATTAAGGTTCAGAAGTTATGTATTTGGTGTAATGTTTACTATCTGGGTAATGGGTCACCTGAAGCCCAGTACTCACTAGTGCACAATCTGCTCTTGTCACAAGCATGAACTTGCACCCCCAAATTGAAAATAATATAAAAGAAAACACAATAAGATAATGACCTCTTAAAAACCTTTTATTAGGTTTTTACTTAGATGAGAGTGTGACCAAAACTTAAGGGTTTTGTGTTACTTTTAGTTATTATTATTTTGGGGTTTTGAACTCAACACATCATTAATACGTTACAGTGTCTTTACGAGCACATATTGTTTTGAGTTTCTGTTGTTTTAGTCAAAGAGAGACTACTTCATATCTAGATGGCTATATGCAAACATTAAAAACCTTTGAGAGACTACAGTATATTGGGGGCTATAGTTGTGACTATTAGAAAGATATTATTAAGAGTTTGAAGTATATTTAGTCATGGTCTCTATGGATCAAATTAATTAAAATTAAATAGTTTAAAGAATGTCTCAGATAAAGAGTGTATTTGTTTTAACCAAGTAGGCTGTTTGTTAATCTCTGACAGTTGAATTTTAGTAATATTCAATATATTTTAATGTGTATAATGTATCTGTACAAGAAGTGTTAGTAGCCGTATGTTTTTTGTTGAAATAAAAAAAAAAACAGTTAAAAGTTCCTAATTGTTTAATGGGCTAGTAAGTAGCCTAGAGTAATTTTGTTATTTAGTACAATTTTAGCAGGAGAATTTAAAGTCTGTTGTATAGGTATAGTCTTTGTAGTAGAGTTTGTTATAGAGTCTATTACGAGAAATAAATTATTATTATTTTCTCATTTATTTTTAAACTATGGACAAGGAGACCTCATCAATGATGTCCATGTAGAACAGTGAAGGACCAAACTTTCAAGCCAAACTTAAACTACATAAAGAGTCAGCTTCAGACTAAGCACCTTCAAGGGTGATGAGTAATCAGCAGCTGAAGACTAGTAGTTGCTCAATAAACAAATTCTGCAAAAAAGTCACTGGAGTAGGTGTGTGTGGGTTAAGAAGATTCATTAAACACTTAGGGACTTTAACTTTTTTTTTTTCATCTTGCTGTGTATTTAGTGACTACAAAAAAGCCGTGACTTTTTTGAGAGTTACACATATTCTGACCATATGACCCAGCTATTCTACTCCTAGGTAATTTAATAAATATTTTCCATATACTGGAAAAATATGTAGAGGCCATTTAATGGAGAAAGACTTTGATAAATGATATATTGGAATAATTGACTATACATAAGCAAAAGAAAAAAACCAAAAAAAACCAAAAAACTATGCGTACATTGGATTCATATGTTACATTCTATACAAACATTAACTTAAAATGGATATAGGCCTAAATTTAAAATCTAAACTGTAAACTTCTAGAAGATAACATAGGAGAAAATATTTGAAGACCTTGGAGTATACAAAGATTTCTTATGTCACATTAAAAAGTATACTCCATAAAAAAATCAAATTGATAAATTGGACTTCATAAAAATTAAAAAATTCTGCTCTTTAAAAAGCATAGTTAAGCCGGGCTCGGTGGCTCAGTCTGTAATCCCGCGCCTTTGGGAGGGTGAGGTGAGTGGATGGCCTGAGCCCGCGGGTTTGAGACCCGCCTGGGCAGGGACACCTCATCTCTACAATAAATCAAAAAATCAGCCGGGCGTGGTAGCACATGCCTCTGCT